>NW_025421370.1:0-28726 GCF_011764305.1 Mustela putorius furo | reverse complement strand
CCTCCCGACCCAAAAAATACATACAATCCAACCAAACAAAACTTAATAATACATGTTTTACTGAGGGCTGTAGGGAAGACAATTGTAGAACGAAGAAATTTATCGTTATATTAACAATAGAGCAAACAAAATGTCCCTAAAAAAATTGTCTTTGCCCAATTCTGATCCACACAAACACTTTTCTGGTTTTGTTAGTTTGAAAGAATTTAAAAAATTGTTAACATCACACTGAGCTAAGTTCGTATATCCCAAAGGAAGACAGAGAAAACGACCCAAATAAAGAAAAATCATGAGTGAAAAGGTGGGAGAGATACATAGCCTAACACTAAGGGGAATATGGAAAACAATTTATTACAGATTATTACACAGCAAATTATATGCCAACAAATGAAGGAACCTGGAAGAAAATAGAGGCCTTCTGGGAATCTTAACAACATACCAGATCCGTGAAAAACTGAGAAGAAGAAGACAAACCTGAATAACAATAACAATGAAGAAATTGAAGCGTAATCAAAAACCTCCCCAAAAAAATACAAATTCCAGACCAGATGACTTCCCGAAGAATTCTACCAAACATTTAAAAGAATAATATAATACCGATTTCTAACTGAAGCTAGTCCAAAAAATAGAAAAAGGGAGGAAAATTTTCCAAACTCTTTCAAACGAAGCACGCATCCATTATACTGATCCCAAATCAAGGCAAAGACCCCATTAAAAAGGAGAATCACAGACCAATCTCCCTGGTGAACTGGATGCCCAAAAATATTGCACAGACAAAACAAGATCCTAGCAATAGGATCCACCCGTACATAAAAGTACATTCACCATGACTAATGGGGTTTTTATTCCTGGGATGCATAAAGGGTGGTTCAGTAATCTCCAAATCAACCACCCACGTAACAGAGAAATGAAATAAAAGAAAAGACAAGAACCATATGATCTTCTCAACTGATGCAGAAAAAGCATTTGACCAGGATCACACACATCCATTTCTGATTAAAACTCCTCAGAATATACAAGGATGAGGTGGAAGTTTCCCTCCCCCAATCATAAAAACCATATATGAAAAACCCACAGTGAATATCAATATCAATCAAAGCTCTCAGCTTTTTCCCCTAAGGTCAGGAACATGACAGAGATGTCCACTCTCACCCACTACTGTTCGTCATAGTGCTAGCAAGTTCCTACCTCAGAAATCAGAAATTAGCAAAAAGAAAATAAAAGGCATCCAACTTGGCAAAAGAAGAAATCAAACTCTCCCTCAAGCAGATGACATGATAATTTATGCAGAAAACCCAAAAGACTCCATCCTCAAATTACTAGAAACTCATACAACAATTCAGTAATGTGGCAGGGTACAAACAAAATCAATGCACAGATTATCAATTGCTTTTTCTATACACTACCACTGACAGAGTAAAACTGTAGAAAGAGAAATTAAGGAATTGATTTCATTCATAATAGCAACAAAAACCATAAGCTATCTAGGAATAAAACCTAACCAAAGAGGTAAAGGATCCATATTCTAGAAACTAGAACACTTCTGAAAGAAATTGAGGAAGACTCAAAAAGATGAAAAAAACATTCCATTCTCATGGATTGAAAGAATAAATGCTGTTAAAATGTCTATCCTGCCCAGGGAAATATATACTTTCAATGTCATCCCTATAAAATACCATTGGCATTTTTCAAAGAGCTAGAACAATACTAAAAAATTTGTATGGAACCAGAAAAGACACTGAAATCACTGAGGGTATGGTGAAAAAGAAAAAAGAAAAGCTGGGGGAGTCACATTTTCTGACTTCAAGCTGGATTACAAAGCTGTGTTCACCGAGACAGCATGGAAGACAGCATCGTTAAGCAGCAAAAAAACAGACACATAGACCAATAAAATGGAATAGAGACCCCAGAAATGAACCCTCAACTCTATGGTCAAACAATCTTTGACAAATCAGGCAGAAATAGCCAATGGAAACAAGATAGTCTCTTCAATAAGTGGTGCTGGGAAAATTGGACATCTACATATTGCAGAATGCAACTGGACCATTCCCTGAAACCATACATAAAAATAAAATGGATGAAAGACCTCAATGTGAGTTAGGAATCCATCAAAATCCTAGAGGAAAAGATAGGCAATAACCCTTCAACATCAGCGACAGTAACATCTTTCAAGACATGTCTCCAAAGGCAAGGGAAACAAAAGCAAAAGCGGAGAAATGAGTTGGGGGAAAATTGGAGGGGGAGACAAACCATAAGAGACTGTGGACTCTGAGAAACAAATTGAAGGTTTTGGAGGGAAGAGGGGTTGGGGGATTGGGTGAGACTGGTGGTGGGTAGTATGGAGGGCACGCATTGCATGAAGCACTTGGAATGGTGTATAAACAATGAATGCTGGAACACTGAAAAGAAATAAAATAAACTGGAAAAAAAAACAGGTGCATCTAAAAAAAGCATATGGTGGGGCACCTGGGTGACTCAATGGGTTAAAGCCTCTGCCTTCGGCTCAGGTCATGGTCTCAGGGTCCTGGGATCAAGCCCCTCATTGGGCTTTCTGCTTGGCGGGGAGCCTGCTTCCCCCCTCTCTTCCTGCCTCTCTGCCTACTTGTGATCTGTCTGTCAAATAAATAAAATAAAAATCATTTTTAAAAAGCATATAAAAAAAGAAGTAAATAAATTGATTAATTAATTAACTTCCGGGACTTCACCAAAATAAAAAGTTTCAGCACAGCAAAGGGAACAGTCAACAAAACTAAGAGGCCACCCATGGAATGGGAGAAGAGATTTACAAATGACATTAACAGATAAAGGGCTGATATCCCAAGATCTATAAAGAACTTCTCAAACTCAACACTCAAAAAAACCAAATAACCCAGTCAAAAAAATGGGGCAGAAGACATGAACAGACACTTCTCCAAAGACATACAAAATGGCAAACAGACATGAACAGCTGCTCAACTATCATTAGCCCTCAGGGAAATACAAATCAAAAATCACAAATGAGATACCACCTTACATCAATTAGAATGGCAAAAATTACCAAAACAGGAAACAACAAATGTTGGTGAGGATGTGGAGAAAGAGGAACCCACTTACACTTTTGGTGGGAATGCAAACTGGTAGAGCCACTCTGGGAAACAATATGGAGGTTCCTCAAAATGTTAAAAATAGAACTACCCTATGACCCAGAAATTGCCCTACTAGGTATTGACCCTAAAGATGCAGATATAGCGAATGAAAAGAAGGGGCATATGCACTCCAATGTTTATAGCACAATGTCCACAATAGCCAAGCTGTGGAAGGAGCTGAGATGCCCTACAACACATGAATGGATAAGGAAGATGTGGTACATATATACAATGGAATATTATTCAGTCATCAGAAAGGATGAATATCCACCCTTTGCATCAATGGATGGATGGAACTGGAGGGAATTATGCTAACTTAAGTAAGTCAAGCAGAGAAAGAGAATTATCCTATGGTTCCACTCCTATGTGGAACATAAGCAATAACATTGAGGACCATGGGGAAGGAAGGGAAATCTGAAGGTTGAGAAATCAGAGGGAGAGGAATCATGAGAGACTATGGATCCTGGGAAACAAACTGAAGGTTTTGGAGGGGAGGGACGTAGGAGGAGAGTGATGGGTGTTAAGGAGGGCACGTGTTGTGATGAGCACTGGGTTTTATATGTAACTAGTGAATCACGGAACACTACATCAAAAACTAATGATGTACTCTATACAGTGGTTAACTGAACATAATATAAATAAATAAACAAAAAAACCCCTCTCATAACTTGGCACATACTCCCCAAACTCTCTTATATCTCTGCTAAAGCTTCAACCCACCATTTCATTCTATCTCTACCCCCCCAGTCCTCTTATTCTTATTCCAATCCCCACTTATCAGATCTACTTTGTTCTTCAGAAAGGGTACTCACATTCTTTCTACTCTAAATAAAATGTATCCTCTTTTACTAATCATTTAGTCTCGTCTTATGCAATACCCCAGTCAGAACAGTAAAATTTCAAACTATATTGTAAAAAATAGTTTTCCTAGGAGAACCTGGAGTAAAAGACATAGAGTTGCCAGATTTTGCAAATAAAAATACAGAAAACCAAGTTAAATATGAATTCCAGATTAAAAAACAAAATCATTTAAGTATAAGAATATCCCAAAGAAATATTTTGGATATATTTATACTAAAAATATATTGTTATTTACCTGGAATTAAAATTTAACTCGTGTCCTGTAGTTTATCTGCAACCTTTATAGAGAAGATTTATAAACATTTTGTTATTATTTTTTATCCTTGTTACACCTTTAAACACAAGACCTGAGTAACACCCATGGTTCTTCACCCTCAGCATGTTGTTTAATTAAGTATTTGTGATAGAACAACTTCAATTAATATAGCACCCTGCTTTTCTGTGGGTGGTTTCCTAAACTTTTCACTGGCAGTTCTTCATATGTTTGATGCCTGTGGTAAGGTCCTGCAAGTCACTTAAGGAAAATATTCTCACTTTTTAAATGCTCATTATCAACAAAGGGACATTTACAGAAAAGTATAAGGACTTTCATTCAGGTCATCCCACTGTTGAAAGAAAGGGCGCTCACTGTCTTTGAAGCCAAAGCCTACATTATTAACACTAAGATCTCCTCTCACTCTAAGAGGAAAAAAAAAAATAAAGAAAGATGGAAGAACTGAATTTCCAAAATACCTTGAAACAGAGCACAAGGATCATTGATATGCTCTAGAACATCCAGATTCAGTTGCTGTGCTGAATTAAAGGAATGATCTAATTTTCCATCTTAATTGTCTCTAGAAAAAAGAAAGTAAGAAGAAGGAGGAGGAGAAGGAGAAGAAGGGGGATGGGGGAGAGGAAGGAAGGATGGAAGGAAGGAAAAAGGGGAGGGGCGGGGCAAACAAACTTACCTAACACTAAGGACTTTTACAGCAATTGATCTAAAATTCTCTGCCTTTGTGGCTCTCCTGCTAGTGTACTTGGGCCAAGTTACTTAAGTTGTAAAGTAATAGTAGATTTTGGACAAATTTGCTACAGTTACATGTCACTTCTGATTACACAGGCCATGTGCCTTATTAATTAAACTGGTAAAAACACATTTTGGTGCAAATAGCACATTCAGTTCCAAAAGTTGCATATACAAAAGTTGAATGAAATTGGATATACTTAAACTTCTCTAGCTAATGTTCTATGAATCAATATTAAGAAAAAGGAGGAAGCACTGGATTTATTTTTACAGAATTCAATGTTCTTAAGACATATTCCATTGTCCTTTTAGTTTGATAGAAGAAGGGAAGGTACTACTAAAATTTTACCTATGACATTGGTATATAGATAACCCTACTGGAATATAGGATACAGCACATGTTTTAAAACATGAGCCAAGGGCAACTGGGTAGCTCAGGGGGTTATGCCTCTGTCTTTGGCTCAGGTCATGGTCGCAGGGTCCTGGGATCAAAGCCCCGCACTGGGCTCTCTGATCAGCAGGGAGCCTGCTTCCCCCCCCTCTCTCTCCCCCTGCCTTTCTGCCTACTTGTGATCTCTCTCTCAAATAAATAAATAAAATCTTTTAAAAAGAAAGAACTTAAATAAAAAAAATAAATAAAAACAGGAGCCCACAATATGGTTCTAAGTTTCTCCATACTATGCCTAGGATGCCAAAAACAAACAAGCAAGCAAACAAACCAGGGCTGACTTTTCTTCCTATTACTCCAACTAACCCAACCAAAGAAAAACTGATTCCCTTCTCTCTGACATTCAACTCAATGGACTTAGAGATCCTGAAGCCCAGGGAAAGAATGTTCTTATTACCAAACACCATCATGAGTCAAGTGATTTGGATGCTGCTACCAACCATTACTGGTTGTCTTAGTTTTATATAATGGTAAACAAACATTCAGAGAAGAGAGTAATTATACTGATCAAGGTGATTGATCACAATTACCAGGGCCAACTGTATTGGTGCTATGGAATGGACATAAGGAATACTGTTTGGATCTGAGGGAATTCAGTATATCACTATTATTCCTTTGTCCAATAGTTTCCAATAAATGGGAAACTATAGCAACCCAATAAAGATCACCAAGGGCTCAAATCCTGTAGAAGTGAAGTGCTGTGTCACCCAAAAGGTAAGAATTACCATTAAGTTGATATGCTGGTAAATACTAGCAATACAGGATGAGTGTCCTAAGAGTATAGGCATGACTGCTGAGAAGGAGTACCTCATCACCAGTTACAGAAATGGTAGCAATGGTGTAAATAGCAGCAGCTATGATTTATATTAATTTATTGCTTTATGCTCCTTCATTTTTTTCCCATTAGATAGCAACAAACATTTTCAGTTTTAGATGAAAGCGTAACTGATATCATTCCATGATGATGAATAATTAATGTGACCTTGCATGCCCCTTATATTGGACATGTAAACTTTTACCACACTGAATCGAGGAGTGGATGTATGATGTGCTAAATAATTTTCATTTTCCCTCCCTTTTCTACTTTTCTTCATCTTGCTAGGGCTACATACTAGCTTGGAAATCTTGGGGAGGATTCTCAACTTTTAAATATTAAGTTCTATATGATATTTTATACATATAAAAAGACATAATATTTACATACTTAAATAAAAATATAAAAAATATAAAAAGACATACTTAATATTGATATAAATCTTAAAGCATAATTTTAAATGAGCATCTCTGAGACCTCTACCCAAATAAAGAACTAGAATATTACCAACATTCTTAATGCTGTACTTCTCATTTCTCTGCTTCTGGTTATTTAACTTTTATAAACATTTGTTTTCTCATATATAAATGAGATAATAACATATACACCCTCAATTCTCACTGGTTTGGTCTTCAAAATAAATCCAAAATCTAATCATGACTTCTTACCTCTATCATTAAAACCTTAGATTCCCTAGACAAGTCACTATGATCTCATGTTTGAACTATTTCTGTAACTTCCTAACTGATCTCCCAGGTTTGTCTCTTGTCATCCTGCCTTCTGTTCTTCCCATAGAAGCCAAAGTGATTCTTTAAAATATAAGTCAAGTAATTCTTCTGCTCAATCATTTCTCAATTCATTTAGAATAAAATCCAAACTTCTCATTGTGGCTCAGAAGGTGCTACATGATCTTGTCATTGCCTCCATCTCTAACGCCAGCTTTTCCCACTGTCACCTCACTTATTGAACTTCAGCACCTGGCCCTCTCTCCATTTTTCAGAAGTTTCTATTAACACTCTAACTTTTGTACTTAACTTTTCCTTCTGACTGGAATGTTCTTCTCTCATATTTCCCAAAAGCCCATTCTCTAACTTGGTTTACTTCTTGGGTCTTCCCAAAAACCATCTTCACAGAAAACAATTTCAAATGACACTCCTTAAAATGGCCCTTACTTATTGTTCCACCAGTCTTAATCTCTTTTTCCTACTTGTGTTCTATAAATATATGATTTGTTCATACTAAATTATCTATTCCTATAACGTAAACAAAACAAGGACAGGAACGTTGCCTACATTGTTCACTGTTCTGTTGCCAACATGCAGAATAATGCTCAAGATACTGATCCTTGATACACCAGTCTCTAGATAGCTAAAGCCCCCCAGACTATTTGTTGGAAGCAAACAGAATGTTTACTCCTAGTGTACTAACATAATACTTGCTTAAGTGTACTGTGTTGTGATAATGCAAGATGTTGGAAGGACTTGATTACAAAGAATAAAATAAATATGATATACAAATTCAACTCAACAAAAACTTCTATGACAGTCATGCAAAACCTACAAAAACACAGAAAATGAGTAAATAAAATACACAAAACATTGTGTCAGCAAATGTTTAATTCATAAATGAATGTCTCTGAAAGGTGAATGCTATACTAGGCATTCAATTTGATGATACTATACCATGGGATGATATCACAAAGATTTCTAAATGAGAGGAAATTGACACACAGATATTATTAGCTTTGATTAAAATAATCAAGATATCAAGATAATGAATGATTATATGTTCATTAAAATATCAGTGGAAGAGGTCTGAAAATAGTGGAAGATGTTCCTGAAGATATTTTCTTCAGGTGTTACTGGCATCAGAATACTGGATCTTTACAGAAGGATAATGAAGATAAACTGGGCAGAAACATGCTACTTTGGTTTATTTGAAGGTATAGGCTTAAAATCAGAAGAAACTCATTTTGGAAAGCTCAGTTCTAAAAAAAAAAAAAAAGCAAGCTCATTTCTTGGGGGGGGAGGTGGAGATAAATATACCTTAAGTAACTGAAGGTATTGTAAGGACAAACTCCACTTAAGAATTCTTTAGGATGAGTCTATGTATAAACAGTTCATCAGTAAACCATTTCTCCCTAGCTACAGATAATTAAAGATATGTGTCCTTTTTACAGAAACCTTCTGATAGTATTCAAGTGCTATAACAAACCAATCCTTTTCTATCCAGGTAACATTTCTCCTATTTTTTATGTCTCCACAGGGAAAAATAAGAGGGGTGATGTCAGCTACCACCATCAGCATTTACTTCCACTTCTGTTTAAGTCTAACAAGAAAAACAAAATATAATAAAAATAAAAATTAAAAAGCATGAGCAGCATAGAAAGAAGCAGGCTGACTTCAGAAGCAGCAGCACAATGTATGTAAGGCTCCTCAAGATAAGAATTCTTATATGATTCTGTGCATAACTTCAAATACATGATCTTCATTGCATACCTTCAAATATGAAGATCCTGTGTTCTACACTAAGCAAGACAAAGCTCAATCACTTGGTCACAAATTATGACCAAGGAGCAACACATCTGCATATCATGTATACAACATCAACTTCTTCAACCATTCAAAAAGTTGCACAAATACAATTACAACCTTTTTTTGATGTAAAGGCAGCACAGTCATTTTTTACTTCCCTCATAACATTTTTAGTAATGTCCTATCAGTTTTAGAATTTTTGTCAGAGACTCTTCATTTTCAGCATAAAATGTATCACAGAAGTTACAAAAAAGTCATTCTATCAAGTAAATAGTAAACAGTGTTAACTTTGTTCACAAATACTGTCACATCACAGACCATAAAAATTACCAAGAAATCCCAGACACTAGGCCAAGTAAATTCTGACAAAATGTATACTATGTCACAATGAAGAGGATGTATATGTATGTGTATGTGTATATGTATATGTATATGTATATAATATACATATATACATATATATACATATGGAAGACTTTCCCAAGAAACCTTGCTGGTATATTTATCGTGAATACTACAGTGAAAACTCCTATAAAATTATTTGTATGCAAAATTCATGTGGCAGCCGCTCAATAATAGATTTTTTTATTACATATTGTTTACACTTCAAATAGAAGAATCTGAGTTGAATTATTCATTTTGTTTAGGAATTATTTGCTTTGCTTTCAAGACATATTTAATATTTAATACAATTTTTCTTATCTCTTGTAATTTCAAACATGTTAATAATTCTCATCAGAAAAATACACCCGAAGTCATAAAATTCAACACATTAAAACAGGAAAGAAGATACTTATGTTTTGAAAGAAAATAAGCAGCAAAATGTATGCTCAGATACCCTCCTCCCTTTCTTTCTGAGATTCAGAACACTTATTTCGATATATTAATCTCTGTGTTATAGAAGGTTGAGCATCATCATTTGATTTTGAGAATCTCAAGACTTAACCATACAGGATCGCTTCATCATATTTGACTTCTTTCAATGTTTAATGGCTTCATTAATGTTATTGCATGTATTGACATTTTGTTCCTTTGTATTACTAAATGGTATTTTTTATTGCATGAATGTGTGATTTGTGTATACATTTTCCTGTTATTGGACATTTTATATTGTTTATAGTTCTCAGCTATTATGAATAATGCTTGTATAAAATTCTTACACAGCTATTTTTGTGGATAGAAACTTTCATTTACCACGGATATATGGATGGGAGTGGATTTCCTGGACCTTGGGGAACTTTCTAACATGGCAGTAATGCTCTATATCTTGATTGGGTGTTAGTTTAAGGAGTGTGACCATTTATCAACATTCATTGAACTGTATGCTTAAGATTGACACATTTTACTGTATATAATTTCATCTTTAAAAATACTTGGAAACGGGGGTTCCTGGGTGGCTCAATGAGTAAGCCTCTGCCTTCAGCTCAAGTCATGATCTCAGGTCCTGAGATCAAGCCCCGCATCAAGCTCTCTGCTCAGCAGGGAGACTGCTTCCCTCTCTGTTTCTGCCTACCTCTCTGCCTACTTGTGATCTCTCTCTGTCAAATAAATAAATAAAATCTAAAAAAAATATTTTTTTAAATACTTGGAATGTATTTCTCATTATTTTAATAATCCATTAATAGTTTGCTTACAATACCAAAATTCAAGTATAGCAAATTATCAATTTAGTAACTTATATTATTAAAGAATTTTTATGTACATCATTATAATCTTGAATTTAATAGCAACTATTTGCTAGTTGAAGAAAATATTATTGGTTATTTGTAGACAAGGAAAGTAAAGCATCCAGAGATTAAATGGTCTGACCAATTCACATTACAAAGGTATTAGGAGAGTACAGAGTCCTTGGTCCAGTGGAGCCAAGGACAATTAATATCAAGGAGCTATTTTTATGAAAATCTTTCTGCACCATGTTTTATGGAAATCCTTCTGGACCTTCTGCACCAAATCCTTCTGCACCAATCCTCAAATGAGTAAGTCTCAAAAAAAAAAAAAAAAAAAAAAAAAGCCTCCAATTATAGCCCAATGCACTGCTATTTCAAACTAGGTGCAATAGTAAGAGACACTGAACTTTGGAGATTCTTAAAATTACTTTGAGTTAACATCCACATCATTCTCTCTTATTTGTTCATTGGGGTAATGTTGAAACAAGAAGGGTTTTACATTTGCACACCCACTGTTGGATCCATTTCCTGAAACTTTTGAAGGCTAAAATAGAACAGGTAGAAATTACTACTGGATTTATTAGACCAATGAGAATAACTGCATTCCAGTAATAAAGCTATAGCTCAGATGTTCATCTTTAATGCAAACAGCTCTTCTTGATATAGTGTCATTATGAAATCAGTGCTCTTACTGTATGGCTATCATTTTAATGTCATGCAAACCTGAGCTTATTTGTGTTTCTTCCTCTCCCATTTCTATACCCTTCCCCCTTACCCTCTGTATTGTTTTATGACATGAATGCACAGCAAGTATTATGTGGTAGATCGTAACTTTTATATCTACCTGATAACCAAAAGCCATAATTACAGTTTCCTTCGGTGTGTACACACACACACAGACACACACACACACAGAGAGTTTTACAGGAAATATGGGAAACAGTGATTACTCACCTATTTTCATACTCTTTTTTTCTGTTACAGTAATTATGTAGAGATGGGCTTGAAAGTTCCCTGTGATGTACTCTAATTGGGAGTAAACATAGTGAGAGGTGGAGAATTTGCAGGAGAGAGGATGGTCCCAAGACTAGGAGAAGGGGTTAGTAGAAAGCTATGCTATTATTGAAGCAGAACACTATAACAGCATACCCATACTAATAAATGTCAGATATATCACTAGTTCAGAACCACTTCTCTAAAACAGAGTGTCTCTTTCCCTCCTAGCAACTGACAACCCTTCTGTCTCTCTGTCTGTTTATATAAACCAGGGATGGGAGCCAGGCAGACCCACAACATGAGAAAAATTGGTTGTACAGAGATTATTGAAAACTAGAGAAAAACAGTACACAATATTCCTATGTATGACGGCAGTTACTCAGCTCCAGCTTCTAATTTGCATATGGAGAAATTCAAGTGTGGTATTGCTACAAAGGAATCTGAAAGTTCTTAGATGTTGGAAAGTAAATTGGCTTATTTTAAACACTATTGAGGACAAGCAAGTCCATTAATGGGTCATATTTAGTTCAAAACTCACCATCTTGTGACATCTACTTCAACAATGGTTTAGCTTTCTACTAACCTCTACTCCTAATCTTGGAACCATCCTCTTTTCTGCAGATTCTTCACCCCTTTCCATGCTTATTCCCAAGTAGAAGATACCACAGGGAATTTCCAATCCTATCTCAATATTTTTACACCAATGTCAATAACAATGAATTCCAAAGTCTCTTGCTCTTCAGGTGTATTCTGACATTTCTTAAACCTTGATTCTCCCTTTATTTTGGGATGAAGTAGCTGAACTTATCCTCTTCAATTTTTCCTAACTTGACTAATCCATTGCATTTTGAACACTGTATCTGATATAAACTTTGACTTCTCTCAATCTCTACCAACAGTGGTTATCTTCTTAGTCGTAGTTGCCGCTCTCATTTTCCACAGACACACATTGTGGTTATGTTAAGGACTATCTGAGCTCTGTATGCATCGTCCCATAAAACAGGAGCAAAAAATGAAATAGCTAATAAATATCTGAAAATCAGCAAACTATAAATAAAAGGTCATACATATATTTAATGTATTCAAATACATCAGAGAATAGTAGAGTGTTGTTAAACAGAGTACACCCTGTCCCCCAAATTTGTCCACTTTTTAAAAGAATATTTTATTTATTTATTGGAGAGAGAAAGACAGAGATAGTGAGAGAAAGCAGGAGAAGGGAGAAGAGGAAGAAGCAAGTTCCCTGCTAAATAGGGAACCTGCCTTAGGGCTTGATGTCAGGAATCTGGCCTCATGACCTGAGCTGAAGGCAGATGCTTAACCAGCTGAGCCACAAAGGCAACCCCCAAACACTAACGTTTACTCTAGTGTATCTATTTGCAGTTTGTAAAATCAAAGTGGGTAAAGTAATTAACATAGTTTAAAGGATAATCTAAATATTCCATTTTTTTTCCCCATTTTTCCACCATTTTCATTTCTCTAGCCCAAAATCTGGTTACCCAAGTTCACCTTCCTTTTTTTCTCCCAGGTCATTGGGAAGGATCCCATCCCATGTTGGAAACCAATGATTTTCTTCTTTCAATCAAAGTGTGACTTTATGATGATGTATTCAATCAGATCTTTCATTATGCTCATGCTTTCTTATCTCTCAAATCTGCAATATTCTTTCACTATCTGTTCTAAATTGATAACTTCACTTCTTTTATCATTATAAGATATAGAGCCAACCTCATATAATAACCTCAGCTTCCCACCAACAAATCTAACTATGTACCTAAATTTGTACCCATATACCCTTTCTCCCTACTTTAATATATAAGCCACTCCTGATTTTATACAATCCCAACCTCTCTCTTTATGTACTATATAAAATTCTTTCAGTCTCTATTAATCACTTAGCTTCTTTGCTCCTTCAATTACCCCACTATTATATGGATCAAACAAAAAGTTTAATCATGTAATAGATTTTTTAAAATCAAAATAGAAAACAGCAGGAGGAGTTAAGATGGCAAGGGAGCAGAGGGAGTTGTCCAATCATTGTGAACACCAAGAAATCAATTGCAGGTCTGAGAAAACAAATGGTGTACGTGTACAAGTAGAAAAGTGGCCAGCATTTGGAAGGCAGCAGGTGTGGAGACTTGGACCGCGTGTGATATACCTGAAGATACGGCAGCTTAAGGAGGCTAACACAAAGTATTATAAGCAGCAGAGTGCAACAGTGTAACTTTTAGAAGTCTGCAACAGTTGGGGATGTGCCTGGCTTAAAGGTGCTAGGTGGTGAAGCAGGGCAGAATCCTAGGTGTAACACCATGGTCTGAGGTTTCCCAGGGTCTCAAGAAGAATGGGTGTTACCTAAGTGCAACAGAGGTTTCCAGGCACAAGACCGTGAAAGCTGGCAGAGAACAGCAAGTCTGGGTGTCAGCTTTCTGCTCTCTGTTACCATATACTGAAAACTGCTGCATAATCATGTGATAACTTTCCTCTCCTAGAGGCAGCAAAAAGCAGAACCCTAGTAAGGTACCCAACACCCTACCCCTGCACCCAAGGAATACCAGAGGTCTGAGATGCAGGAGTCCCTAAAATTTGAAGTTTTGAAACCCGGTCACATGCCTGAGATAAAAACACTTGAACATAGGATAAGTGAACACAGAGCTCCGACAGAAAATAGGGAGACGAGTGACTGATTGCTCCTCTGTGAGGGCTCAGTGAAGTGGGGGTGGGAGGGGCATGAACTTTCAGCTCTGGGGCTAGAGAACGTAGCACTGCCATATTTATCCCACCCATCATTGTTGAAAGTCTTCTGGCATCAGATCAGCACTACCTAGTGGAGTCCCAGCCCACTTACACCAAGCACAGCCTCCTTGAACCCTGGAGGCACATTTCTACCAGCGCAAGTGCATCTGAGAATCAGTGCCAAGGCCCCTCCCCCAGAATACCTGAACAAACAACTCACTCACACAAAATTTACCTATCACAGAGGGCTGCAAAGTGTCAGCTCTTGCGGAAAACAGTATATAACATTCTCTGATTTTTATTCTTCAGTCTTTTATTATATTTTCAATTACTTTATTTTTTAAATTTTTAATCCTTTTTTAATTTCTACTTTTGTACATACATTACATATTTCTTATTTTTTGTTTCCTTTCATTGTATTTATTTCTAATTTGGGATCTAACAAGAAGACCAAAACACACAACCAGGATCTAGTTGTGTTTTTTGAATTTTTTTTTTTTGTTTTTTAAATTTTTTGAACAAAATAATGAGACAGAGAAATTCAGCCCAAAAGAAATAGGAGGTAGTACTCGCCATGATTTAATCATACAAATATAAGATGTCTGAAGTAGAATTAAAAAAAAAAAAAAACTTATAAAGATTCTAGCTGGATTGGAAAAAAAAAGCAAAGAAGACATTAGAGAATCAATCACTGTAGAGATTAAAGAACTAAAATCTAGTCAAGTCAAAATTTAAAATGCTATTGCCAAGACACAGTCCCAAGTAGAGGCCATGAAAACAAGGAGGAACAAAGCAGAAGAGCGAACCAGTAATACAGAAGATAAAATTATGAAAAATGAGGAAGATGAAAAGAAGAAGAAAAACATTAGATCACAAAGGCAGACTTAGGGAAATTAGTGATTTCATACAACAAAAGACCCATAGTATAAAAGGCCCAGAGAATGAGGAGGTGTGGGATGGTTTATTCAAAAAAAATTATAGCTGAGGGACACCTGGGTGGCTCAGTGAGTTTAGCCTCTGCCTTCGGCTCCGGTCGTGATCTCAGGGTCCTGGGATGGAGTCCTGCATCAGGCTCTCTGCTTGGCAGAGAGCCTGCTTCCTCCTCTCTCTCTCTCTCTCTCTGCCTGCTTGGTCTCTCTCTGTCAAATAAATAAATAAATTCTTAAAAAAAAAATTATAGCTGAGAACTTCCCTAACCTGGAAAAAGAAACAGAGATTCAGATTGATAAAGCACAGAAAATAAATACCCCTCAAAAAAAAAATGTTTAAAAAAATGTTTAAAAAAAAATGTTTAAAAATCAAGAAAAAATAAGTCAACAACTTGACATATTATAGTGAAACTTGAAAATTACAAAGATAAATTACAAAGAAAATTACAAAGAAAGCAGCACAGGACAAGAGGTCTTTCTTTACCTGCAAGGGTAGACACAGTAGGGTGGCAGCAGATTTATCCACAGAGATCTGGCGATTGGCATGATATATTCAATGTGCTAAAATGGGGAAAATATGTAACCAAGAATATCTTACCTAGCAAGACTATCATTAATAACAGTAGGAAAAACAAAGAGTTTCTAAGACAAACAAAAACTAAAGGAATTTGTGACCACTAAATCAGCCCTGCAAGAACTACTAAAGGTACCCTTTGAGCAGAAAGAGAGACCAAAAGTAACAAAGACCAGAAAGGAAAAAAGAATCTACAGGAAAAACACATTGATAGGTAATACAATGCATGAAATTCATATTTTTTCAATAATTACTCCGAATGTAAAATGGGACTAAATGCTCCAACCAAAAACACACAGGGCATCAGAATGGATTAAAAAGACAAACAAAAAAACAAATAAACAAACAAAACAAGACCCATCAATATGCTGCTTACAAAAGACTAATTTTATAACCAAAGACACCTTCAGATTGAAAGTAAGGGGATGAAGACCATTTAACATGATAGTGGACATCAAAACAAAGTTCAGATAATAGTCCTTATATAAGACAAACTACATTTTAAACCAGACACTATAATAAAAAATGAGGAAGGATACTATATAATTATTAAGGAGACTATTTCACAAGAAGATCTAACAGTTGTAAATATTTATGCCCCTAACTTGGGAGTACCTAAATATATAAATTAATGAATACCAAACATAAAGAAACTCATTGATAATAATGAAGGAGATTTCAACATCTCACTTATAGTAATGGATATATCATTTAAGCATAAAATCAACAAACAAACAAGGACTTTGAATGACACATGGAACCAGATGGACTTCACAAATATATTCAGAGAACTAAACCAGCAGAATTCACATTCTTTTCAACTACACATGGGACATTCTCCAAAACAAATCACATTCTGGGTCACAAATCAGGTTTGCAACCAGTACAAAAACTGCTGAGATTATACCATGCATATATTCAGACCATAAGGTTTTAAAACTTGAAGTCAACTACAAGACAAAATTTGGAAGAACCAAAAAACATGGAGGTTAAAGAACATCCCACTAAAGAATAAAAGTGTCAACCAGGAAATTAATGAAAAATTTCCTAAAAATAAATGAAAATAAATGGAAATGAAAACATGACAGTTCAAAAAACTTTGGGATGCATCAAAGGCAAAAGAGGGAAACAGGTAGCAATACAGGCCTTCCTCAAGAAGTAAGAAAAATCTCAAATACACAGTCTAACCTTAAACCTAAAAGAGCAAGAAAAGGAAAAGCAAGTAACATCTAAATCCAGAAGGATAAGAGAAATAATAAAGATTAGAATAGAAATGAATGATAAAGAATTCAAAAGACCAGTATAACAGACCAACAAAACTAGAAGCTGCTTCTATGAAAGAATTAGTAAGATTGATAAAACCCTGGCCAGACTTATAAAAGAGAAAAGAGAAAGGACCCAAATAAATAAAATCATGAATGAAAAAGGTGAGATCACAATAAGCAATGAAGAAATAAAAACAATTATATTGTTATTATGAGCCATTTTATAGCAATTACAAGAATATTGTGAGAATTATATGGAAAACAAATTGGGCAATCTGTAAGAAATAGATAAATACCTAGAAATATATAAACTACCAAACTGAAACAGGAAGAAATTGAATACCAGAACAGACCCATAACAAAGAAACAGAATCAGTAATCAAAAATATCCTAACATCCTAATATCCTAATATCCTAATATCCTAATTCAGGGGCAGATGGCTTCATAGGGAATTCTACCAAATATTTAAAAAAGAATTAATACCTATTCTTCTGAAACTGTTCCAAAAAATAGAAAGGGAAGAAAAACTTCCAAACTCATTCTATGAGGCTAGCATTACATTGATCCCAAAATGAGACAAAACCTCACTAAAGAGAATTACAGACAAATATCCTTGATGAACATGGATGCAAAATTTCTCAACAAGATACCAGCTGATTGGATTCAACACACATTAAAGGATTACTCACCACAACCAAGCAGGATTTATTCCTTGGCTACAGGGGTGGTCCAACATCTACAAATCAGCATGTCACATCACAATAATAAAAGAAAGATGAAAAACATATGATCTTCTCAATAGATACAGAAAAGGCATTTCACAAAATACAGTATCCTTTCCTGAAAAGAAACCTTCCACAATGTATGGACAGAGGGAACATATCTCAGTATCATAAAAGTCATATATGAAAGACAAACAGCAAATATCATCCCGAATAGGGAAAAACTGAGAGCTTTCACCTAAGGTTGGGAATATAAGTGGTATGTACAATCTTACCCCTGTTGTTCAACATAGTACTGTAAGTCCTAGCCTCAGCAATCAGACAACAGAAAGAAATAAAAAGCATCCAAATGAGCAAAGAAGTCAAATCTTCATTGTTCATAGATAAAATGACACTCTATGTGGAAAACCCAAAGACTCCACCAAAAAATTGTGAGGATACAGGAATTCAGTGACATCACAGGATATAAGATCAATGCACAGAAGTCTGCTGCATGTATATACACTAACAATGATGTAGAAGAAAAAGAAAGCAGGGAATCGATCCTGTTTACAATTGTACCAAAAATCACAATATACCCCAGGAATAAACTTAACCAAATAGTTAAAAGATGTATACTCTGAAAACTAGAGAACATTTATGACAGAAATTAAGGAAAACTACACCAAACAATGGGAAAAAAAAAAAATCCATGCTCATGACTGGAAGACCAATAACTCTTATAATGTCTATAAAACCCAAAGAAAACTTTCATCCAATGCAATCCCTATCAAAATACCACCAGAAGTTCTCACAGAGCTGGAACAAAAAGTACCAAAAGTTGTATGGAACCAGAAAAGACCCCAAATAGCCAAAGTAATATAGAAAAAGAAAACCAAAGGTGGAGGGATCACAATTCCAGACTTCAAGCTATATGACAAAGTCACAATCAACAAAACAGTATGGTACTGGCACAAAAACAGACAGATCAATGGAGTGCAATAGAGAACCCTCAACTCTATGGCCAAGTAATCTTTGACAAACAAGTAAAGAATTTCTAATAGAAAAAAGAAAGTATTTTTAACAAATGATGTTGGGAAAATTGGACACCACATGCATAAGAATAAAACTGGATCACTTTCTTATACCATGCATAAAAATAAATTCAAAATAGATGAAAAACCTAAATGTAAGACAGGAATCCATCAAAATCCTACAGAACACAGGCAACAACCTCTTTAACCTGGGGTGCAGCAACTTCTTGCTGTCCCAAAATAAACTATTGGGACTTCTTTGAGATAAAAAGCTTTTTTGCCCAGCAAAGGAAACAATCAACAAAACTAAAATGTAACTTATGGCATGGGAGAAGATATTTAAATATCTTATCAGATAAAGGGCTAGTATGCAAAATCTATATAGAACTTACCAAACTCAGCACCAAAAAACAAAAAAAATCCCATCAAGAAATGGGCAGAAGATATCAACAGGCTCCAAGAAGACAAACAAATGGTTAACAGACTCTTTTGTCTGATGCTTAACATCTCTCAGCATCAGGGAAATAAAATCAAAACTACAGAGAGATACCACCTCACGCTGGTTGGAATAGCTAAAACTAGCAAGTCAGGAAACAAAGATGCAGAGAAAGGGAAACCCTCTTATACTGTTGGTGGAAATGCAAACTGGTACAGTCCCTCCAGAGTGGCCTCTAGTATGGAGGCTCCTCAAACAGTAAGAAATAGACCTAGAAATTACACTACTAGGGATTTATACCAAGGATACAAAAATAGTGATTCAAAGAGGCACAAGTACCTGAATGTTATAGTAGCTATGTCCACAATAGCAAAATTATGGAAAATGCCCAGATGTTTAACAACAGATAAATGGATAAAAAATATGTAGTGTGTGTGTGTGTGTGTGTGTGTATATATATATACACACACAAACATATATGCATACATATGTATATACACACTTATAGACATAATGGTATATTACTCAGCCATCAAAAAGAGGGAAACCTTGCCATCTGCAATGACATAGATAGAACATGAGGGTATTAGGTTAGGCAAAAAAAAAATCAGGCACAGAAAGATAAATACTAGATGATTTCACTTATATGTTGAATTTAATAAAGCAGATGAGCATAGGAGAATGGAAGAAAAAATAAGGTAAAAACAGACAGACATACCATAAGAGATTCAAAACTATAGGAAATAAACTGAAGGTTTTTGAGGGGGGATGGGTAACTGGTGATGGGCATTAAAGAGTGCATTTGACATAATGAGCACTGGATGTAATATGCAAATGATGAATCACTAAAATCTACCAATAAAGTAAAAATACACTATATATTAACTAAATTCAACCTAAATATTTTTTTAAAAAAAAAACTCAAAATATAAAACATATAAAATATCTCTATCTAAAGATAAGTCACTTTTAAGATGGTCAGCTAAAACGATGACAAAGTAGTAGACCATAAGCTTACCTTGACCCATAGATGAAACTAGATAACATTCATATCAACATAAATGACCCAGAAAACAACCTGAACACTGGCAGAAGAAACTCTACAACTAAAGGCTGGGAAGAGTCCACAATGAAGAAGGTAGGAAGCACAAAGAGGGTGGTATAAGAGCAAAATAAACATTGGTCATCCACGATGGGAAGGGAACCAGTCGCATGGAGAAGGGCAGAAAACAGACTTTCACACCAGGGAGCCCACAAATTCTATAGATGAGTATCTGTAATATATTTCTCATTTCACAAGCAAACTGGCAACCAAACACTGCCCAAAATAGGCAAATAGTGCCTGTGCAGACAACCAGACTGAAGGAGTAGGAAAGAGAGTAAGAACTCAATAGCAAGGCACATGCAACATACATATAACAACACTCCCTGAAGAACCAGACCCTAGGAAAGAAGGGACAATGCACTGCAGGGCACTACAAGACCGCTTCTTCATAAGGCTATTATCATTAAGAGCAAGAGAAGTAGCTGACTTTTCTAACAGAGAGAAACAACACAGAAATTCAGACAAAATGGAGAGAGAAACAGCTCCCAAGTGAAAGAACAAGACTAAACCATTGCAAGAGACCAAAACTGTAAAACAGATAGAAGTAATATGATTGATAGAAAATTTAAAGTAATGATCATACCAATACTCACTGGACTGGATAAAAAGAATGCAGGACATCAGCGAACTACTAATGCAAAGATAAAAAAAAAACGAACAACCAGAGATCAAGAAGATCAAGAACACGATAAATGAAATTAAAGGTATACTTCACTTCATGGATTAAATAGCAGGTCAGATGAAGAAAAGAAACAAATTAACGTTCCTGAAGATAGAGAAAGGGAAAGTAACCAATTTCAGCAAAGGACAGGAAAGAAACTTATGCAAATTAACAAAAGTCTTAAGAAAATCAGTGACTCCATCAAGCATAATAACATCTGGATTATAGGGATCTCAGAAAAAAGAAGAGAAAAATAAGAGGATAAAAAATTTATCTGATGATAAAGGACTAGTGTCCAGAATCTATAAAGAACTTAGCAAACTCAACACCCAAAGAACAAATAATCCAATCAAGAAATGGGCAGAGGACATGAACAGACATTTCTGCAACAGAGAAGACATCCAGATGGCCAACAGACACATGAAAAAAAGTGCTCCATATCACTCGGCATCAGGGAAATACAAATCAAAACCACAATGAGATATCACCTCACACCAGTCAGAAATGGCTAAAATCAACAAGTCAGGAAATGACAGATGCTGGCGAGGATGCGGAGAAAGGAGAACCCTCCCTACCCTGTTGGTGGGAATGCAAGCTGGTGCAGCCACTCTGGAAAACAGCATGGAGGTTCCTCAAAAATCCCCCTTGAAAATAGAACTGCCCTATGACCCAGGCAATTGCACTATTGGGTATTTACCCTAAAGATACAAACGTAGTGATCCGAAGGGGCAAGTGCACCTGAATGTTTATAGCAGCAATGTCCCACAATAGCCAAAACTATGGAAAGAACCCTAGATGTCCATCAACAGATGAATGGATCAAGAAGATGTGGTATATATACACAATAGAATACTATGCAGCCATCAAAAGAAATGAAATCTTGCCATTTGCGACAACATGGATGGAACTAGAGAGTATCATGCTTAGCAAAATAAGTCAAGCAGAGAAAGACAACTATCATATGATCTCCCTGATATGAGGAAGTGGTGATGCCACATGGGCAAAACATGGGGGCTGCTTAAGTGGGTAGGAGAAGAATCAATGAAACAAGATGGGGATTGGGGGGGAGACAAACCATAAGTGACTCTTTAATCTCACAAAACAAACTGAGGGTTTTGCTTGCTGGGGGGGAGGGGGTTTGGGAGAAGGGGTGGTGGTGGGATTATGGACATTGTGGAGTGGTATGTTGCTTTGGTGAGTGCTGTGAAGTGTGTATTCATAGACCTGTACCCCCTGGGGATAAAAAATATATGTTTATAAAAAAATAAAAATATAGGTTAAAAAAAAAATTATATCTGATGAAATAATACCTGAAAAACTTATCATATATGTGGAAGAAAACAGACTTCGAGATCTAGGAAGCACAGAGAGCCACCAGAAAAATTCAAACTGAAGGAGGTCCACGTGAAAACACACAGTAATTAAAATGAAAAAAAGTAAACAATAAAACAAATTAAAAAGCAGAAAGAGTAGTAAGAAGACAGTTATATACAAAGGGAAACCCCATAAGGCTATTAGCAAATTTTTACAGGAGAAAATTTGCAGGCTAGAAGAGTCGCATTATATATGCAAAGTGCTAAATGGAAAATTTTCCAGCCAAGAATACTCTGTGCAGTAAGGCTACCATTCAGAATAGAAGCATAGATAAAGAGTTTCTCAAACAAAAACTAAAGGAGTTCAAGACCACTAAACTAACCTCCCCAAAAATATCAAAGAATGGGTTCAGACTTAAGCAACAAACAAATAAACTAATATGGACTGTTACATGCAGAAGATGTTATATACAAAGCTAATGATAACCATAAATAAAAAACCAGTAATATATATGTAAAGAATAAAGAGAAAGGAATCCAAGTATATCACTAAAGAAAACCAGCAAACCATGAAAAGAGAACAAGAGAAGAAAAGATCAGAGAAAATCTATAGAAACTACCACAAAAAAGTAACAAAATGGCAATCAATACATATCTATTAATAAATATCTTAAAAGAAAACAAGCTAAACATCTCAATCAAAAGACACAGGGTGCAGAGTGACAGAGAGTGAATCAAAAAAGAAGCTGACTAGAAGAGAACTTATTTCAGACAGAAAGACACTTTGAGATTGAAAGTGTGAGGCAATGAAAGAAACAGTTATCATGCACACAGATGTCAAAAAGAAAGCAGGTAGCAGCAGTGCTTATATTCTGTAAGGTAGACTTGACTTTACATCAAAAACTGTAGCAAGAGGCAAAGAAGGACAATAATAAACAACAATAAGATTTAA
Organism: Mustela putorius furo; assembly: GCF_011764305.1. Lineage (NCBI taxonomy): Eukaryota > Metazoa > Chordata > Mammalia > Carnivora > Mustelidae > Mustela > Mustela putorius. The sequence goes on along the minus strand of NW_025421370.1, from coordinate 5,574 downwards.
AAATTGTAAATATTTATTCATCTAACATAAGAGCACCCAAATACATAAAATAATATACAAATATAAAGGAATTAATTAATTACCCCTTGGCTATAATACAGAGTAGGGGACTTTAACACCCCACATGTATCAATGGACATATCATCCAAACAGAAAATCAACAAGGAAACAGTGGCTACTGAATGACATACAGGTTCTGGAAAGATTTAACCTAGATATATTCAGAAACATTCTAAATCCTAAAACACATTCTTTTCAATTGCATAGAGAACATCTTCCAGAATTAGATCACATATAGTCGTCCACACCATAAAACAAGCCTCAACAAATTTAAGATTGAGATCATACCATGCATTTTTTTTCCTGACACACTGTTATAAAGCTAAAACTCAACCCCAAGAAAAAAAATATATGAAGGTGAACCAACAAAACAACATGGTACTAAACAATGAATGGGTCAACCAGAAAATAAAAGAAGAAATTAAAAAGTACATGGAAACAAATGAAAATGAAAAACACACAGTCCCAAACTTTGGTATACAGCCAAAGCTGTTCTCAGATATATGTTTTTATAACAATAAAAGACCTACCTCAAGAAGTAAGAAAAATCTCAAATAAAAAACAACTTAAACTTAAACCTAAAAGCTTGAAAAAGAACAAAACCTAAACCCAGCAAAAGGAAGGAAGTAATAAAAAGGGGGATCAGAATAGAAAATAAAAGCTATAGGGGCACATGGGTGGCTCAGTCAGTTAAGAGTCTGCCTTTGGCTCAGTTCATAACCCCAGGTCCTGGGATTGAGCCCCACCAACAGTTGAGCTCTGTGCTCAGGGGAGAATCTGTTTCTGCCCTCTTCCTTTGTCTGTCATCCTGCCTAGTTCTTCTCCCTCCCCCATCTCTGTCAAATAAACAAATCAATCTTTTTAAAATTTTTTAAAAATTACAGAATGAAAAAACAGATTGCTAAATTTTCACATTATTAAAGTTTTAGAATTCATTTTTCACCAGAATAAAATCATAGTCAGTATAAAGTGACTTTATACTCTACAATTTAAAAGAATATTTTTATAAATCATATAATTTATAGTGGATTAGTTAACAAAATACATATTTAGGAAAGTTTACAAAGAAGTAAGAGCAAAAGGAGAAAAAATATGAAAATGTACTTTAAAGAAGAAATGTTAACAAATAGAATATATATATGTGTGTGTATATACAATATGTTACTATATATATATGTACTATATATATATATGTACTATTATATATATATATATATATATATATTCATGTCCATAAAAACAATGCTCAACTTCACTGTCCAAGTAAATGTGAATTAAAGTCAAAATTACCCAATATATTTGCAATAAATAAATTTTTCGATAAGAATACAGGCTGGGGGTGCCTGGGTGGCTCAGTGGGTTAAAGCCTCTGCCTTCAGCTCAGGTCATGATCCCAGGGTCCTGGGATCGAGCCCCACATCGGGCTCTCTCTCAGAGGGGAGCCTGCTTCCCACTCCCTCTCTGCCTGCCTTTCTGCCTACTTGTGATCTCTCTTTCTCTGTCAAATAAATAAATAAAATCTTTAAAAAAAAAAAAAGAATACAGGCTGACCAAGTTTTAGTATAAAAGGAACTCTTGTATACTATTTGTATTAATATAAATTGGTACAATCTCCTCGGAAAATCATTTGGCATTACCTTACAAATACAAAGATAAGCCTAAAATTTACTTAACAAAAGCAATACCTATGTATGTTTCCTTGAAACAATAATATTTTATGCTACAGGTGACATGTTCATATCCGCATTATTCAAAATAGTTAAAACTGGAAGCAATCCAATGCCTATATCAAGAATAGAACAGGTATACTGTTGGGAATTGAAACAAAGAAATACAATGCAGCCATAAAAAAGAATGGTCTACAGATACACATATCATCATAGATGATTCTCAAAGGTATAACAAGGCATTTAAAGATAAAAGATGGGCCACCTTGGTGGCTCAGGGTATTAAGCCTCTGTCTTTGGCTCAGATCATGATCTCAGGATCCTGGGATGGAGCCCTGTATGGGGCTCTCTGTTCAGGGGGAGACTGCTTCCCCCTTCCCCATGTCCTGCCTCTCTGCCTACTTGTGATCTCTCTCTCTCTCTGTAAAATAAATATAAAATACAAATCTTAAAAAAAAATAAAAAATAAATAAAAATAAAAATAAAAGATACAAGAAAGTATGTCATATGCATTTATATAAAGTGAAAAAAAAACAAGTAAAACTTCATAAATGTCTTGGAACATAACATACATTGTAATTCGTAAACCTATAAAGAAAAACAAATGAAAAGATGGAACATGATCTTTTCATTGAGAAAATCACATGAAGAGTTATATACTCATCACTTTCTTGATTTCTCAAGCTTATTTTATAGTGTCAACATTCTTATATTTTTAAATTACTCATCCACTTTACACTTTTGTCCACTTTTTTAAATCTTTGATATATTAAATAAAAACAAATATGAAAACATGACTTCCATTTGAAGATAATGATAATAATAATGATAATGACAACCTCCACTGCTCTTTTTGAAAATATAGAAAGGCAATAAGAATGATTTTTTTTTAATCAATGCAAACAGAAATCAGTTGCATTTCTTTTCACCAAACAGCAGGACAGAAAAAAAGAGAATTAAGGAGTCAATCCCATTTACAATTGCAATGGCCCAAAACTATAAGATACCTAGGAATAAACCTAACCAAAGACGCAAAAAAATCTTTACTCAAAAACTATAAAGTATTCATGAAAGAAAATTGAGGAAGACACAAAGAAATGGAAAAAACTATTCCATGCTCATGGATTGGAAGAACAAATATGGTGAAAATGTCTATGCTACCTAAGCAATTTACATATTTAAATGTAATCCCTATCAAAATCCCCATCCATTTTTTTCAAAGAAATGGAACAAATAATCCTACAATTTATATGGAACCAGAAAAGAACCTCAAATAGCCAGAGGAGGAATATTAAAAAAGAAAGCCAAAGTTGTTGGCATCACAATCTCGAGACTTCAAAGGCTCTATGACAAAGCTGCCATCATCAAGACAGTATGGGTACTGGCACAAAAAAACAGGACAACATAGATCAATGGAACAGAACAGAGAGCCCAGAAATAGACCCTCAATTCTATGGTCAACTAATCTTCGACAAAGCTGGAAAGAATGTCCAATGGAAAAAAGACAGTCTTCAAACAAATGGCGCTGGGAAAATTGGACAGCCCACATACAGAAGAAAGGAGGAAACTGGACCATTTCCTTACACCACACACGAAAAACAGACTCAAAATGGATGAAGGACCTCAATGTGAGACAGGAATCCATCAAAACCCTTGAAGAGAACAGAGCAGCAACCTTTTCAAACCTTGGCCGCAGCAAACTTCTTCCTAGGAAACATTGCCAAAGGCAAGGAAGCAAGGGCAAAAATGAACTATTGGGACTTCATCAAGATCAAAAGCTTCTGCACAGCAAAGGAAACAGTCATCAAACACCAAAAGACAACTGACAGAATGAGATAGAAGATAGATATAATAACTTAATTGCTGTGTGTAACAAACTTCCCTAAAATGTGGTGACCGAAACATAAGAAAACCATTTTACTTGTGCAGATTCTTTAGGTGAGAAAAAGTCTGTCTGTGACGTGCAGTTCTTTTGCACTCTATCAACTTCAGTCAGCTAGTGACTGAGTATGGATTTCCAGTACCAACAAATATAGTTAGTTCTTATACATGGCCTATCTTTCTTACATGGGGTGGCTGACCTGGGCTTCAGTGGTTAGTAGTTTGACATGTATATGGTGAGTGGCTTCCAAAAAGGGTTGAAAGCAAACGGTTTCCCATTATACAGGATCACTACTAACAAATTCTGTTGGATGAAAACAGACACGGAGTCAGTCCAAGTACAAAGGGCAGGATAATAGTAGTCCCACCATTCAGTTCTGGTGAGAGATGGCAAAGAATTTATAGTCTTTTAATTAAAAAAAAACAAAAAAAAAAAAGGACTACTGGAAATAAAAGAAATATAAGTAACATGATTAAAGTGTACACTGTGTTCCAAGGAAGAAAAACTGAAAACAAATAACTGCCATCAAAATACAGGCTTAGCATTTTCATAGACTCCAAATTATACAAACAGTTTAATACTAAGGGTGTTAGTGTTACTCAGTAGCTGTAAGCTAAATATAAGATTGCCAAATTGAGTATTAAAAATGTCTCATGCAAAATTGGGACATACTTATATGACAAAAGTTCATTATTTGCCTAAAGTTCAAATTTTAACTAGATGTCTTTTATTTACCTGCAACCCTTCTAGGAAGTAACTTAAGAAATATATTGGAAGGGGATCTCTGCTATGTCAACCAACGGATGATAATAATGAAACCTGAGCAAAAACACCTGGCAGTAACAGTAAACATAAATTAAATTAGAATAGCAAGGTAAAATAATATGGTGATCAGTTTATGAAAACAATATACAACATATGCCCTGACCACAGAGTAAAACATAAACTAACAAACATTTGGAGTGTGCGTGGGGGTGGGGGGGTTGCAATTTGAGTGGTAGCATAAATGTGCAGAGAGTACTTAATATTAATACCAGGTAATCAGAGTTTATAACTTAGAGTTGACTATTCAACTAACAGAGCTGTAAGCCAGCTAACAGCACAAGGACAGACATTAAGAAAAAATGAAATAATTAGTTAAAACATCTGGCAGTGGGAGAAAATGGAGGGAGAGAAAAGAATTTGTGCTTATTTTATCATTGCTTCTAATAGGCAGAGCAGTCAGGGTTAAGTAGGAAAGTCCGATGGCATTATGAAAATAGGAAAACTTGAGGTAGGTTATTTTCAAAACTGGAATAATGTATAGTGTGGGGTTTATAGAAATAACAAAAAAGCAAGAACCAGAATTACTACCCTCATCCCAGAAAGAATGAAGGAAACAGTACAGAGGGGATAGTGATGGAGGTCCAAAGGGACACAGAATTTCTCTCCTTTTGCCATATTATTTCCTGCCAGAGTTACATCACTGACTGAGCCCAACAAGAATCTAAAGATTCTAGAAATGTACTGATATGGCCCATCAGCTGTCCGACTTCGTGACCCAAAGAGAGGGATTAAGAACAAGGAAGTATATCAAGGGAAGCACAAACAAAGTATGAGGTTTTACAAAGGATGAAAAAAATAGAATAGACCAGGCAGGGCATATAAGACATTATGGTGAAAAAAATACCACCAGGCAAAAATAAATATAACACATGGAAATATACATTAAAAAAGGAAAACCAAAGAAAGAGACAAATATGTTTTTAACAGAAGTAAAAAAAAAAACAGATCATAAAATAACTGAGATAACTCAAACTATCTTGCCCATATCAATAAATGCAAATGCTTCACCCGCAGTAAAAGGAAAAATTTGCAATACTTATAACAAAAAAAATAAATTAGTTATAAAAACAAAATCTAAAGCAAAGTGAGTTGGAAAGTAAAAGGATGCCAAAGAAATATTTGTAAGAGGCAAATTAAACA